>NW_027671731.1:0-44707 GCF_964165515.1 Mesoplodon bidens | reverse complement strand
CTGGGCACACAGGAACCGTGCACATAGCCCTCATTGCAGAGTACCCGAGATCGCCTGTCACTCAGAGCTGACACAGAGCACCTCAGAGCAGGTCTTGATCTAACAAACAGCAGCTCCGACAGGTCTGTGACCCTGGGCATCACTCTGTGCGGCCTCCCTCTGCCTGGTCTTCCAGAGACTTCCACTGCAGCCGGGGCACCAGGCCCCTGTCTCCAACCATCACCCATCCTCTCCCTGACTCCTGGGTTCCTCTCATTAGGAGAGGGTCTTCTTGAAGTTGTCTCCCACTCATGGGCCAGATAAAATGATTAGAAAACAAGCCGGAGCTGCAGTCCCTTATCTATCCTGACTCTCAGGAGCCCACACCTGTTCCTTGGACCTGGCCGGTTCAGCGAGGTCCATTTTCCGCGAGGTGAGCCCCTGAGGGGTGAGGATTGGCTGACGTGGGCAGCCTGACCCTGCTGGCCAGCCCTCCCCAGGTGTTCCTGTGTTGAGGTCAATATGAACACCACTCCAGGCAGCAAGAGCCCCTGCAGCTGTGCCTGACGCCATATTCTCTGCCCCATGAGCAGTCTCGGGCTGTGCTGGTGGGAAGGAGCGAGGGGCCACGGCTTTGTGGGTGGCCCGGTGTGATTGGGGCTCTGCTGGACTTCCTGCAGGAGTTGCCAGGATGCCACCTGCTAAAGAAGAGGATGTGTCACCCATACCTTCCGCTGGAATTTCTCCCCGGGCAGAGGTGAGGAAGGAAAAAAGCAGTGGGGGCCGGGACAGGAGGTGTATCTCAGGCAGGGAAATGGAAAGCTTCCAGAAGAGCGCCCGGGGCCAGGACCATCCTGGCTGGCCTGCAGGCACCAAGTCGGCCTGCGTGCTGTCGCTGGTGAGGCTCCACGGCCCTTCCTCTAGGCTTTCAAGTCCTTGTACGTATTCAGGTGTTTTACCTGGGAAGGGTGGGAACAGTTCAGCAGCAGCTGGCCTGAGGCTCAGCTCACGTTTACTCACAGACGCCTCGGCACGGTCCCCCAGCTTTGCAATGAGGACGCTCCTTGCGGGGGGGCTACTGGCTGCATTGGAGATGATTCCCCACCTCTGACCAACTTCAGAACTGTTTACCACTGGACCAAGTGCCCTGATAGGGTTTTCCTCTGTATAACTGGTGGGTCCTGTTTTTTTTTTCTTTTTTGCTTCATGGTAGATTGTATTCCTCTTTTATGTATTTATAGATATAAGCATGGAAATAATTCATTCCTATAAATACATCTGTGTGAAGGGAAGAACTTTCTTGTTTTATTTTAAAAATTTATTTATTTAAAAAATTTTTGAGGGCCTCCCTGTTGGCGCAGTGGTTGAGAGTCCGCCTGCTGATGCAGGGGATACGGGTTCGTGCCCCGGTCTGGGAGGATCCCATATGCCGCGGAGCGGCTGGGCCCGTGAGCCATGGCCGCTGGGCCTGCGCATCCGGAGCCTGTGCTCCGCAACGGGAGAGGCCGCAACAGTGAGAGGCCCACATACCGCAAAAAGAAAAAAGAAAAAAAAAATTTTTTTTTGAAATTTAATTTTATTTATTTATTTATACAACAGGTTATTATTAGTTATCTATTTCATACATATACATGTATACAGGTCAATCCCAATCTCCCAAGTCATCCCACCACCACCACACCATGGCTTCCCCCCCTTGGTGTCCATACGTTTGTTCTCTACCTCTGTGTCTCTATTTCTGCCCTGCAAACCGGTTCATCTGTACCATTTTTCTAGCTTCCACATATATGCATTAATATACAATATTTGTTTTTCTCTTTCTGATTTACTTCACTCTGTTCGACAGTCTCTAGATCCATCGACATCTCTACAAATGACCCAGTTTCATTCCTTTGTATGGCTGAGTAATATTCCATTTTATATATGTACCACATCTTTATCCATTCGTCTGTCTGTGGGCATTTAGGTTGCTTCCATTACCTGGCTATTGTAAATAGTGCTGCAGTGAACAATGTGGTGACTATGTCTTTTTGACTTATGGTTTTCTCTGGGTATATGCCCAGAAGTGGGATTGCTGGATCATGTGTTAATTCTATTTTTAGTTTTTTAAGGAACCACCATACTGTTCTCCATAGTGACTGTATCAATTTACATTCCCACCAATAGTGGAAGAGGGTTCCTTTTGTCCACACCCTCCCCAGCATTTGTTGTTTGTAGATTTTCTGACGATGCCCATTCTAACAGGTGTGAGGGGATACCTCATTGTAGTTTTGACTTGCATTTCTCTAATAATTAGTGATGTTGAGCAGCTTTTCATGTGCATCTTGGCCATCTCTGTGTCTTCTTTGAAGAAATGTCTATTTAGACCTTCTACCCATTTTTGTATTGGGTTGTTTGTTTTTTGAATATTAAGCTGCATGAGCTGTTTATATATATTGGAGATTAAACCTTTGTCCATTGATTCGTTTGCAAATATTTCCTCCCATTCTGAGGGTTGCCTTTTTCCATTCCCATTTTGTAACAAAAACAATAAAAAGAAGCAGAACACAAACGTGCGTAAAATATGCCTCTTGAAACTGTCGTTTTGAAATATGGACGTCTTTTGAATGTTTTGGTCGATATACGACCCCAGGATTTGTTTTAAGGGCAGGTGTCATTTACAGGCCTGCAATTATTTTGAATATCAACTGACCATTAGCGCTGGGATTAAAGCTGCTGTTGTGTGAAACGGCCACAAGGTGGCAGCAGTTCTCCTTTACCAAATCTGGTTACTAGGGCAACAGAGCCTCAATGGAAGTCGTGTTGTAGGTTGTAATTTAGAATGGAACGTGCCAGGAAAAAGCCCCTTAAGTTTGTCTCACTACTTCTTGTTCGTTTTTTAAATTTAATTTTTATTTTTTATCACAGCAAGTTTGATTACAATGTTTGGCTTGTTGTAGGTGTGCAAGATGTGGTTCTTTCACACATATACATATATCTGTTCTTGCTGGGATCCTTTTCCCATGTACGTTATGACAGAATGTTGAGTAGTCCTCTCTTGGTATTCCGTAGGTGTTTGGTGATTATATATTTCACCTGTGTTGGTATATGCCTGTTAACCCCAATATCCTAATGTATCCAATCCTCACACCTTTCCATTGGTGAACCATAAGTTTGTTTAATGAATCTGTGATTGCCCTTCTCTGTGGAAATATCTTCACTGGTATCAATGTTTCGGTAACACCTCTAAGTGATATCATACGATATGTGTCTTTCTCTTTCTGACTTACTACAAGTCACGTGATTACCTCTAGACTCATCTACGGTGCTGCAAATGGCATTGTGTCCTTTCTTTCCTTGGCTAATATTCTGTCTGTACATGTACCAGTTCTTCTTTGTCCACTCATCTGTTGATGGAGTTTTCGGTTGCTTCCATGTCATGGCTATTGTAATGCTGCGGCAATGCACATTTGCCTGCCTGTGTCTTTCCAATTCTGTCTTCTTAGGTTATAGGCCCAGGAGTGGGCCTGCTGGATCATATGGTAGCAAAATGTTTACCTTGTAGAGGCACCTCCATTCTGTTCTCATTAGTGGCTCTTACCAGGTTACGTCCCACTTAAAGTTGAATTTATGCTATTCTCCACAACATTTCCAGCATTTATTGTTTGTAGTATTTTTGCTGATGTTTATTCTGACTAGTGTGAGCTGATACCACTTTGTGGTTGGATTTGCATGCGTCTCATAATCCCTTGAAATTGAGCTTTCTGGCATGTCCTTTTTTTCTTCAAACTGTGAGTACGGCTTACCTCTTCAAATTGTTTTCGTGAAGTATGTGTGACATTTAGAAATACTTTGGCCATTACCTCCCTCAAGACATTTTGAGGGCAGGTTTCATTCACAGCCCTCCAGTACTGGTGCATATGAAGTGGCCCTTAGCAGAGGTTTTAAAGCTGCTGTTGCAGGTAATGGCCAGAGGGCGGCAGCATTTCTGCTTTTCCCAATCCGGTAACTAGGGAAACAGACCATCCTGGCAGTGGTGTTCCTCGGTTTTATATTAGGGTGGAATGTGCCCCCAAAAGCTGATGTCTCCTTACTTATGTTTGCTTTATAAATTGAATTTATATATTTTTTAAATTGGAGTCATATTCCATTGTGTACATGGACCACTTCTTCTTTGTGCATTCCTCTGTTGATGGACATTTTCGTAGCTTCCAAGTGTTGGCTATGGTAAATATTGCTGGAGTGCAGGATTGCCAGCCTGTGTCTTTTTTTTTTTTTTTTTGCGGTACGTGGGCCTCTCACTGCCGTGGACCCTCCCATTGCAGAGCACAGGCTCTGGACGCGCAGGCCCAGCAGGCATAGCTCACGGGACCAGCCGCTACGTGGCACGTGGGATCTTCCCAAACCGGGGCATGAACCCGTGTCCCCTGCATTGGCAGGCGGACTCTCAACCACTGCGCCACCAGTGAAGCCCAGCCTGTGTCTTTTTGATTCTCATCCCCTCAGGTGAAAGGCCCCGCAGTGGGTATGTTTGATTGAATCGTAGCTCAGTATTTACCTTTACAAGGCACCTCATTTTTGTTTTCATTACTGGCTCTTACCATGTCCCACGTTGAACCAAGGGTAGGCATTTCTCCAAAACCCCTTCAGCATTTATTGTTTGCAGAATTTCTGCTGATGGCCATTCTGACTGGTGTGAGCTGATAGGTTTTTGTAATTTGGATTGGCATATCTTTAATTACTCCTAATGTTGAGCATTTTTCCATGCCTTTTAAATTTCTCGTACAGAAAAACGGAGAGTACAATTAACCTCTTGAAATTGTCTTCTTGGATGGTTGCCCTCTTTTGAATTGTTTGGTCAATTTTCGACCCCAGGATTGTTTTTGAGGGCAGGTGTCATTCACAGGCCTGCAGTGAGTGTGAATATTTAGTGACCATTAGCACTGGGTTTAAAGCTGCTGTTGTGGGAAATGGCCACAAGGCGGCAGCATTTCTCCATTCCCAAATCTGGTTACTAGGGCAGCAGAGCCTTTCTGGGACCGATGGAATACAGAAGAAGGCATCATTGAAGTCTAATACAGAATACCATGTCCTGGTGGATGGTAGAATGACCAGCAGGGTGTAGGAATTAGGAACTACTGGATGTATATCCTCGGTGGCTTCACTGAGTGTCCTGACATCCTTTACCAGGTCCCCAGCAGCCCACGGGGCTCTCGTGGTCAGGGCAACGCCAGGTTATGGAACTCACCTGTGCAAGTACCCATCAGCCCACGGGGCTCTCATGGTCACGCCACTCCAAGGTTATGGAGCTCACCTGTGCAACTACCCAGCAGCCCATGGGGTCTTGTGATCAGGCCCCTCCCAGGATATGGAGCTCCCCTGAGCAGATAGCACGGCAGGGCTGGGCACACAGGAACCGTGCACATAGCCCTCATTGCAGAGTACCCGAGATCGCCTGTCACTCAGAGCTGACACAGAGCACCTCAGAGCAGGTCTTGATCTAACAAACAGCAGCTCCGACAGGTCTGTGACCCTGGGCATCACTCTGTGCGGCCTCCCTCTGCCTGGTCTTCCAGAGACTTCCACTGCAGCCGGGGCACCAGGCCCCTGTCTCCAACCATCACCCATCCTCTCCCTGACTCCTGGGTTCCTCTCATTAGGAGAGGGTCTTCTTGAAGTTGTCTCCCACTCATGGGCCAGATAAAATGATTAGAAAACAAGCCGGAGCTGCAGTCCCTTATCTATCCTGACTCTCAGGAGCCCACACCTGTTCCTTGGACCTGGCCGGTTCAGCGAGGTCCATTTTCCGCGAGGTGAGCCCCTGAGGGGTGAGGATTGGCTGACGTGGGCAGCCTGACCCTGCTGGCCAGCCCTCCCCAGGTGTTCCTGTGTTGAGGTCAATATGAACACCACTCCAGGCAGCAAGAGCCCCTGCAGCTGTGCCTGACGCCATATTCTCTGCCCCATGAGCAGTCTCGGGCTGTGCTGGTGGGAAGGAGCGAGGGGCCACGGCTTTGTGGGTGGCCCAGTGTGATTGGGGCTCTGCTGGACTTTCTGCAGGAGTTGCCAGGATGCCACCTGCTAAAGAAGAGGATGTGTCACCCATACCTTCCGCTGGAATTTCTCCCCGGGCAGAGGTGAGGAAGGAAAAAAGCAGTGGGGGCCGGGACAGGAGGTGTATCTCAGGCAGGGAAATGGAAAGCTTCCAGAAGAGCGCCCGGGGCCAGGACCATCCTGGCTGGCCTGCAGGCACCAAGTCGGCCTGCGTGCTGTCGCTGGTGAGGCTCCACGGCCCTTCCTCTAGGCTTTCAAGTCCTTGTACGTATTCAGGTGTTTTACCTGGGAAGGGTGGGAACAGTTCAGCAGCAGCTGGCCTGAGGCTCAGCTCACGTTTACTCACAGACGCCTCGGCACGGTCCCCCAGCTTTGCAATGAGGACGCTCCTTGCGGGGGGGCTACTGGCTGCATTGGAGATGATTCCCCACCTCTGACCAACTTCAGAACTGTTTACCACTGGACCAAGTGCCCTGATAGGGTTTTCCTCTGTATAACTGGTGGGTCCTGTTTTTTTTTTCTTTTTTGCTTCATGGTAGATTGTATTCCTCTTTTATGTATTTATAGATATAAGCATGGAAATAATTCATTCCTATAAATACATCTGTGTGAAGGGAAGAACTTTCTTGTTTTATTTTAAAAATTTATTTATTTAAAAAATTTTTGAGGGCCTCCCTGTTGGCGCAGTGGTTGAGAGTCTGCCTGCTGATGCAGGGGATACGGGTTCGTGCCCCGGTCTGGGAGGATCCCATATGCCGCGGAGCGGCTGGGCCCGTGAGCCATGGCCGCTGGGCCTGCGCATCCGGAGCCTGTGCTCCGCAACGGGAGAGGCCGCAACAGTGAGAGGCCCACATACCGCAAAAAGAAAAAAGAAAAAAAAATTTTTTTTGAAATTTAATTTTATTTATTTATTTATACAACAGGTTATTATTAGTTATCTATTTCATACATATACATGTATACAGGTCAATCCCAATCTCCCAAGTCATCCCACCACCACCACACCATGGCTTCCCCCCCTTGGTGTCCATACGTTTGTTCTCTACCTCTGTGTCTCTATTTCTGCCCTGCAAACCGGTTCATCTGTACCATTTTTCTAGCTTCCACATATATGCATTAATATACAATATTTGTTTTTCTCTTTCTGATTTACTTCACTCTGTTCGACAGTCTCTAGATCCATCGACATCTCTACAAATGACCCAGTTTCATTCCTTTGTATGGCTGAGTAATATTCCATTTTATATATGTACCACATCTTTATCCATTCGTCTGTCTGTGGGCATTTAGGTTGCTTCCATTACCTGACTATTGTAAATAGTGCTGCAGTGAACAATGTGGTGACTATGTCTTTTTGACTTATGGTTTTCTCTGGGTATATGCCCAGAAGTGGGATTGCTGGATCATGTGTTAATTCTATTTTTAGTTTTTTAAGGAACCACCATACTGTTCTCCATAGTGACTGTATCAATTTACATTCCCACCAATAGTGGAAGAGGGTTCCTTTTGTCCACACCCTCCCCAGCATTTGTTGTTTGTAGATTTTCTGACGATGCCCATTCTAACAGGTGTGAGGGGATACCTCATTGTAGTTTTGACTTGCATTTCTCTAATAATTAGTGATGTTGAGCAGCTTTTCATGTGCATCTTGGCCATCTCTGTGTCTTCTTTGAAGAAATGTCTATTTAGATCTTCTACCCATTTTTGTATTGGGTTGTTTGTTTTTTTAATATTAAGCTACATGAGCTGTTTATATATATTGGAGATTAAACCTTTGTCCATTGATTCGTTTGCAAATATTTCCTCCCATTCTGAGGGTTGCCTTTTTCCATTCCCATTTTGTAACAAAAACAATAAAAAGAAGCAGAACACAAACGTGCGTAAAATATGCCTCTTGAAACTGTCGTTTTGAAATATGGACGTCTTTTGAATGTTTTGGTCGATATACGACCCCAGGATTTGTTTTAAGGGCAGGTGTCATTTACAGGCCTGCAATTATTTTGAATATCAACTGACCATTAGCGCTGGGATTAAAGCTGCTGTTGTGTGAAACGGCCACAAGGTGGCAGCAGTTCTCCTTTACCAAATCTGGTTACTAGGGCAACAGAGCCTCAATGGAAGTCGTGTTGTAGGTTGTAATTTAGAATGGAACGTGCCAGGAAAAAGCCCCTTAAGTTTGTCTCACTACTTCTTGTTCGTTTTTTAAATTTAATTTTTATTTTTTATCACAGCAAGTTTGATTACAATGTTTGGCTTGTTGTAGGTGTGCAAGATGTGGTTCTTTCACACATATACATATATCTGTTCTTGCTGGGATCCTTTTCCCATGTACGTTATGACAGAATGTTGAGTAGTCCTCTCTTGGTATTCCGTAGGTGTTTGGTGATTATATATTTCACCTGTGTTGGTATATGCCTGTTAACCCCAATATCCTAATGTATCCAATCCTCACACCTTTCCATTGGTGAACCATAAGTTTGTTTAATGAATCTGTGATTGCCCTTCTCTGTGGAAATATCTTCACTGGTATCAATGTTTCGGTAACACCTCTAAGTGATATCATACGATATGTGTCTTTCTCTTTCTGACTTACTACAAGTCACGTGATTACCTCTAGACTCATCTACGGTGCTGCAAATGGCATTGTGTCCTTTCTTTCCTTGGCTAATATTCTGTCTGTACATGTACCAGTTCTTCTTTGTCCACTCATCTGTTGATGGAGTTTTCGGTTGCTTCCATGTCATGGCTATTGTAATGCTGCGGCAATGCACATTTGCCTGCCTGTGTCTTTCCAATTCTGTCTTCTTAGGTTATAGGCCCAGGAGTGGGCCTGCTGGATCATATGGTAGCAAAATGTTTACCTTGTAGAGGCACCTCCATTCTGTTCTCATTAGTGGCTCTTACCAGGTTACGTCCCACTTAAAGTTGAATTTATGCTATTCTCCACAACATTTCCAGCATTTATTGTTTGTAGTATTTTTGCTGATGTTTATTCTGACTAGTGTGAGCTGATACCACTTTGTGGTTGGATTTGCATGCGTCTCATAATCCCTTGAAATTGAGCTTTCTGGCATGTCCTTTTTTTCTTCAAACTGTGAGTACGGCTTACCTCTTCAAATTGTTTTCGTGAAGTATGTGTGACATTTAGAAATACTTTGGCCATTACCTCCCTCAAGACATTTTGAGGGCAGGTTTCATTCACAGCCCTCCAGTACTGGTGCATATGAAGTGGCCCTTAGCAGAGGTTTTAAAGCTGCTGTTGCAGGTAATGGCCAGAGGGCGGCAGCATTTCTGCTTTTCCCAATCTGGTAACTAGGGAAACAGACCATCCTGGCAGTGGTGTTCCTCGGTTTTATATTAGGGTGGAATGTGCCCCCAAAAGCTGATGTCTCCTTACTTATGTTTGTTTTATAAATTGAATTTATATATTTTTTAAATTGGAGTCATATTCCATTGTGTACATGGACCACTTCTTTGTGCATTCCTCTGTTGATGGACATTTCCGTAGCTTCCAAGTGTTGGCTATGGTAAATATTGCTGGAGTGCAGGATTGCCAGCCTGTGTCTTTTTTTTTTTTTTTTTTTGCGGTACGTGGGCCTCTCACTGCCGTGGACCCTCCCATTGCAGAGCACAGGCTCCGGACGCGCAGGCCCAGCAGGCATAGCTCACGGGACCAGCCGCTACGTGGCACGTGGGATCTTCCCAAACCGGGGCATGAACCCGTGTCCCCTGCATTGGCAGGCGGACTCTCAACCACTGCGCCACCAGTGAAGCCCAGCCTGTGTCTTTTTGATTCTCTTCCCCTCAGGTGATAGGCCCCGCAGTGGGTATGTTTGATTGAATCGTAGCTCAGTATTTACCTTTACAAGGCACCTCATTTTTGTTTTCATTACTGGCTCTTACCATGTCCCACGTTGAACCAAGGGTAGGCATTTCTCCAAAACCCCTTCAGCATTTATTGTTTGCAGAATTTCTGCTGATGGCCATTCTGACTGGTGTGAGCTGATAGGTTTTTGTAATTTGGATTTGCATATCTTTAATTACTCCTAATGTTGAGCATTTTTCCATGCCTTTTAAATTTCTCGTACAGAAAAACGGAGAGTACAATTAACCTCTTGAAATTGTCTTCTTGGATGGTTGCCCTCTTTTGAATTGTTTGGTCAATTTTCGACCCCAGGATTGTTTTTGAGGGCAGGTGTCATTCACAGGCCTGCAGTGAGTGTGAATATTTAGTGACCATTAGCACTGGGTTTAAAGCTGCTGTTGTGGGAAATGGCCACAAGGCGGCAGCATTTCTCCATTCCCAAATCTGGTTGCTAGGGCAGCAGAGCCTTTCTGGGACCAATGGAATACAGAAGAAGGCATCATTGAAGTCTAATACAGAATACCATGTCCTGGTGGATGGTAGAATGACCAGCAGGGTGTAGGAATTAGGAACTACTGGATGTATATCCTCGGTGGCTTCACTGAGTGTCCTGACATCCTTTACCAGGTCCCCAGCAGCCCACGGGGCTCTCGTGGTCAGGGCAACGCCAGGTTATGGAACTCACCTGTGCAACGACCCATCAGCCCACGGGGCTCTCATGGTCACGCCACTCCAAGGTTATGGAGCTCACCTGTGCAACTACCCAGCAGCCCATGGGGTCTCGTGATCAGGCCCCTCCCAGGATATGGAGCTCCCCTGAGCAGATACCACGGCAGGGCTGGGCACACAGGAACCGTGCACATAGCCCTCATTGCAGAGTACCCGAGATCGCCTGTCACTCAGAGCTGACACAGAGCACCTCAGAGCAGGTCTTGATCTAACAAACAGCAGCTCCGACAGGTCTGTGACCCTGGGCATCACTCTGTGCGGCCTCCCTCTGCCTGGTCTTCCAGAGACTTCCACTGCAGCCGGGGCACCAGGCCCCTGTCTCCAACCATCACCCATCCTCTCCCTGACTCCTGGGTTCCTCTCATTAGGAGAGGGTCTTCTTGAAGTTGTCTCCCACTCATGGGCCAGATAAAATGATTAGAAAACAAGCCGGAGCTGCAGTCCCTTATCTATCCTGACTCTCAGGAGCCCACACCTGTTCCTTGGACCTGGCCGGTTCAGCGAGGTCCATTTTCCGCGAGGTGAGCCCCTGAGGGGTGAGGATTGGCTGACGTGGGCAGCCTGACCCTGCTGGCCAGCCCTCCCCAGGTGTTCCTGTGTTGAGGTCAATATGAACACCACTCCAGGCAGCAAGAGCCCCTGCAGCTGTGCCTGACGCCATATTCTCTGCCCCATGAGCAGTCTCGGGCTGTGCTGGTGGGAAGGAGCGAGGGGCCACGGCTTTGTGGGTGGCCCGGTGTGATTGGGGCTCTGCTGGACTTTCTGCAGGAGTTGCCAGGATGCCACCTGCTAAAGAAGAGGATGTGTCACCCATACCTTCCGCTGGAATTTCTCCCCGGGCAGAGGTGAGGAAGGAAAAAAGCAGTGGGGGCCGGGACAGGAGGTGTATCTCAGGCAGGGAAATGGAAAGCTTCCAGAAGAGCGCCCGGGGCCAGGACCATCCTGGCTGGCCTGCAGGCACCAAGTCGGCCTGCGTGCTGTCGCTGGTGAGGCTCCACGGCCCTTCCTCTAGGCTTTCAAGTCCTTGTACGTATTCAGGTGTTTTACCTGGGAAGGGTGGGAACAGTTCAGCAGCAGCTGGCCTGAGGCTCAGCTCACGTTTACTCACAGACGCCTCGGCACGGTCCCCCAGCTTTGCAATGAGGACGCTCCTTGCGGGGGGGCTACTGGCTGCATTGGAGATGATTCCTCACCTCTGACCAACTTCAGAACTGTTTACCACTGGACCAAGTGCCCTGATAGGGTTTTCCTCTGTATAACTGGTGGGTCCTGTTTTTTTTTCTTTTTTGCTTCATGGTAGATTGTATTCCTCTTTTATGTATTTATAGATATAAGCATGGAAATAATTCATTCCTATAAATACATCTGTGTGAAGGGAAGAACTTTCTTGTTTTATTTTAAAAATTTTTGAAATTTAATTTTATTTATTTATTTATACAACAGGTTATTATTAGTTATGTATTTCATACATATACATGTATACAGGTCAATCCCAATCTCCCAAGTCATCCCACCACCACCACACCATGGCTTCCCCCCCTTGGTGTCCATACGTTTGTTCTCTACCTCTGTGTCTCTATTTCTGCCCTGCAAACCGGTTCATCTGTACCATTTTTCTAGCTTCCACATATATGCATTAATATACAATATTTGTTTTTCTCTTTCTGATTTACTTCACTCTGTTCGACAGTCTCTAGATCCATCGACATCTCTACAAATGACCCAGTTTCATTCCTTTGTATGGCTGAGTAATATTCCATTTTATATATGTACCACATCTTTATCCATTCGTCTGTCTGTGGGCATTTAGGTTGCTTCCATTACCTGGCTATTGTAAATAGTGCTGCAGTGAACAATGTGGTGACTATGTCTTTTTGACTTATGGTTTTCTCTGGGTATATGCCCAGAAGTGGGATTGCTGGATCATGTGTTAATTCTATTTTTAGTTTTTTAAGGAACCACCATACTGTTCTCCATAGTGACTGTATCAATTTACATTCCCACCAATAGTGGAAGAGGGTTCCTTTTGTCCACACCCTCCCCAGCATTTGTTGTTTGTAGATTTTCTGACGATGCCCATTCTAACAGGTGTGAGGGGATACCTCATTGTAGTTTTGACTTGCATTTCTCTAATAATTAGTGATTATGAGCAGCTTTTCATGTGCATCTTGGCCATCTCTGTGTCTTCTTTGAAGAAATGTCTATTTAGATCTTCTACCCATTTTTGTATTGGGTTGTTTGTTTTTTTAATATTAAGCTGCATGAGCTGTTTATATATATTGGAGATTAAACCTTTGTCCATTGATTCGTTTGCAAATATTTCCTCCCATTCTGAGGGTTGCCTTTTTCCATTCCCATTTTGTAACAAAAACAATAAAAAGAAGCAGAACACAAACGTGCGTAAAATATGCCTCTTGAAACTGTCGTTTTGAAATATGGACGTCTTTTGAATGTTTTGGTCGATATACGACCCCAGGATTTGTTTTAAGGGCAGGTGTCATTTACAGGCCTGCAATTATTTTGAATATCAACTGACCATTAGCGCTGGGATTAAAGCTGCTGTTGTGTGAAACGGCCACAAGGTGGCAGCAGTTCTCCTTTACCAAATCTGGTTACTAGGGCAACAGAGCCTCAATGGAAGTCGTGTTGTAGGTTGTAATTTAGAATGGAACGTGCCAGGAAAAAGCCCCTTAAGTTTGTCTCACTACTTCTTGTTCGTTTTTTAAATTTAATTTTTATTTTTTATCACAGCAAGTTTGATTACAATGTTTGGCTTGTTGTAGGTGTGCAAGATGTGGTTCTTTCACACATATACATATATCTGTTCTTGCTGGGATCCTTTTCCCATGTACGTTATGACAGAATGTTGAGTAGTCCTCTCTTGGTATTCCGTAGGTGTTTGGTGATTATATATTTCACCTGTGTTGGTATATGCCTGTTAACCCCAATATCCTAATGTATCCAATCCTCACACCTTTCCATTGGTGAACCATAAGTTTGTTTAATGAATCTGTGATTGCCCTTCTCTGTGGAAATATCTTCACTGGTATCAATGTTTCGGTAACACCTCTAAGTGATATCATACGATATGTGTCTTTCTCTTTCTGACTTACTACAAGTCACGTGATTACCTCTAGACTCATCTACGGTGCTGCAAATGGCATTGTGTCCTTTCTTTCCTTGGCTAATATTCTGTCTGTACATGTACCAGTTCTTCTTTGTCCACTCATCTGTTGATGGAGTTTTCGGTTGCTTCCATGTCATGGCTATTGTAATGCTGCGGCAATGCACATTTGCCTGCCTGTGTCTTTCCAATTCTGTCTTCTTAGGTTATAGGCCCAGGAGTGGGCCTGCTGGATCATATGGTAGCAAAATGTTTACCTTGTAGAGGCACCTCCATTCTGTTCTCATTAGTGGCTCTTACCAGGTTACGTCCCACTTAAAGTTGAATTTATGCTATTCTCCACAACATTTCCAGCATTTATTGTTTGTAGTATTTTTGCTGATGTTTATTCTGACTAGTGTGAGCTGATACCACTTTGTGGTTGGATTTGCATGCGTCTCATAATCCCTTGAAATTGAGCTTTCTGGCATGTCCTTTTTTTCTTCAAACTGTGAGTACGGCTTACCTCTTCAAATTGTTTTCGTGAAGTATGTGTGACATTTAGAAATACTTTGGCCATTACCTCCCTCAAGACATTTTGAGGGCAGGTTTCATTCACAGCCCTCCAGTACTGGTGCATATGAAGTGGCCCTTAGCAGAGGTTTTAAAGCTGCTGTTGCAGGTAATGGCCAGAGGGCGGCAGCATTTCTGCTTTTCCCAATCTGGTAACTAGGGAAACAGACCATCCTGGCAGTGGTGTTCCTCGGTTTTATATTAGGGTGGAATGTGCCCCCAAAAGCTGATGTCTCCTTACTTATGTTTGTTTTATAAATTGAATTTATATATTTTTTAAATTGGAGTCATATTCCATTGTGTACATGGACCACTTCTTCTTTGTGCATTCCTCTGTTGATGGACATTTCCGTAGCTTCCAAGTGTTGGCTATGGTAAATATTGCTGGAGTGCAGGATTGCCAGCCTGTGTCTTTTTTTTTTTTTTTTTTTTTTTGCGGTACGTGGGCCTCTCACTGCCGTGGACCCTCCCATTGCAGAGCACAGGCTCCGGACGCGCAGGCCCAGCAGGCATAGCTCACGGGACCAGCCGCTACGTGGCACGTGGGATCTTCCCAAACCGGGGCATGAACCCGTGTCCCCTGCATTGGCAGGCGGACTCTCAACCACTGCGCCACCAGTGAAGCCCAGCCTGTGTCTTTTTGATTCTCTTCCCCTCAGGTGATAGGCCCAGCAGTGGGTATGTTTGATTGAATCGTAGCTCAGTATTTACCTTTACAAGGCACCTCATTTTTGTTTTCATTACTGGCTCTTACCATGTCCCACGTTGAACCAAGGGTAGGCATTTCTCCAAAACCCCTTCAGCATTTATTGTTTGCAGAATTTCTGCTGATGGCCATTCTGACTGGTGTGAGCTGATAGGTTTTTGTAATTTGGATTTGCATATCTTTAATTACTCCTAATGTTGAGCATTTTTCCATGCCTTTTAAATTTCTCGTACAGAAAAACGGAGAGTACAATTAACCTCTTGAAATTGTCTTCTTGGATGGTTGCCCTCTTTTGAATTGTTTGGTCAATTTTCGACCCCAGGATTGTTTTTGAGGGCAGGTGTCATTCACAGGCCTGCAGTGAGTGTGAATATTTAGTGACCATTAGCACTGGGTTTAAAGCTGCTGTTGTGGGAAATGGCCACAAGGCGGCAGCATTTCTCCATTCCCAAATCTGGTTGCTAGGGCAGCAGAGCCTTTCTGGGACCAATGGAATACAGAAGAAGGCATCATTGAAGTCTAATACAGAATACCATGTCCTGGTGGATGGTAGAATGACCAGCAGGGTGTAGGAATTAGGAACTACTGGATGTATATCCTCGGTGGCTTCACTGAGTGTCCTGACATCCTTTACCAGGTCCCCAGCAGCCCACGGGGCTCTCGTGGTCAGGGCAACGCCAGGTTATGGAACTCACCTGTGCAAGTACCCATCAGCCCACGGGGCTCTCATGGTCACGCCACTCCAAGGTTATGGAGCTCACCTGTGCAACTACCCAGCAGCCCATGGGGTCTTGTGATCAGGCCCCTCCCAGGATATGGAGCTCCCCTGAGCAGATACCACGGCAGGGCTGGGCACACAGGAACCGTGCACATAGCCCTCATTGCAGAGTACCCGAGATCGCCTGTCACTCAGAGCTGACACAGAGCACCTCAGAGCAGGTCTTGATCTAACAAACAGCAGCTCCGACAGGTCTGTGACCCTGGGCATCACTCTGTGCGGCCTCCCTCTGCCTGGTCTTCCAGAGACTTCCACTGCAGCCGGGGCACCAGGCCCCTGTCTCCAACCATCACCCATCCTCTCCCTGACTCCTGGGTTCCTCTCATTAGGAGAGGGTCTTCTTGAAGTTGTCTCCCACTCATGGGCCAGATAAAATGATTAGAAAACAAGCCGGAGCTGCAGTCCCTTATCTATCCTGACTCTCAGGAGCCCACACCTGTTCCTTGGACCTGGCCGGTTCAGCGAGGTCCATTTTCCGCGAGGTGAGCCCCTGAGGGGTGAGGATTGGCTGACGTGGGCAGCCTGACCCTGCTGGCCAGCCCTCCCCAGGTGTTCCTGTGTTGAGGTCAATATGAACACCACTCCAGGCAGCAAGAGCCCCTGCAGCTGTGCCTGACGCCATATTCTCTGCCCCATGAGCAGTCTCGGACTGTGCTGGTGGGAAGGAGCGAGGGGCCACGGCTTTGTGGGTGGCCCGGTGTGATTGGGGCTCTGCTGGACTTTCTGCAGGAGTTGCCAGGATGCCACCTGCTAAAGAAGAGGATGTGTCACCCATACCTTCCGCTGGAATTTCTCCCCGGGCAGAGGTGAGGAAGGAAAAAAGCAGTGGGGGCCGGGACAGGAGGTGTATCTCAGGCAGGGAAATGGAAAGCTTCCAGAAGAGCGCCCGGGGCCAGGACCATCCTGGCTGGCCTGCAGGCACCAAGTCGGCCTGCGTGCTGTCGCTGGTGAGGCTCCACGGCCCTTCCTCTAGGCTTTCAAGTCCTTGTACGTATTCAGGTGTTTTACCTGGGAAGGGTGGGAACAGTTCAGCAGCAGCTGGCCTGAGGCTCAGCTCACGTTTACTCACAGACGCCTCGGCACGGTCCCCCAGCTTTGCAATGAGGACGCTCCTTGCGGGGGGGCTACTGGCTGCATTGGAGATGATTCCCCACCTCTGACCAACTTCAGAACTGTTTACCACTGGACCAAGTGCCCTGATAGGGTTTTCCTCTGTATAAGTGGTGGGTCCTGTTTTTTTTTCTTTTTTGCTTCATGGTAGATTGTATTCCTCTTTTATGTATTTATAGATATAAGCATGGAAATAATTCATTCCTATAAATACATCTGTGTGAAGGGAAGAACTTTCTTGTTTTATTTTAAAAATTTTTGAAATTTAATTTTATTTATTTATTTATACAACAGGTTATTATTAGTTATCTATTTCATACATATACATGTATACAGGTCAATCCCAATCTCCCAAGTCATCCCACCACCACCACACCATGGCTTCCCCCCCTTGGTGTCCATACGTTTGTTCTCTACCTCTGTGTCTCTATTTCTGCCCTGCAAACCGGTTCATCTGTACCATTTTTCTAGCTTCCACATATATGCATTAATATACAATATTTGTTTTTCTCTTTCTGATTTACTTCACTCTGTTCGACAGTCTCTAGATCCATCGACATCTCTACAAATGACCCAGTTTCATTCCTTTGTATGGCTGAGTAATATTCCATTTTATATATGTACCACATCTTTATCCATTCGTCTGTCTGTGGGCATTTAGGTTGCTTCCATTACCTGGCTATTGTAAATAGTGCTGCAGTGAACAATGTGGTGACTATGTCTTTTTGACTTATGGTTTTCTCTGGGTATATGCCCAGAAGTGGGATTGCTGGATCATGTGTTAATTCTATTTTTAGTTTTTTAAGGAACCACCATACTGTTCTCCATAGTGACTGTATCAATTTACATTCCCACCAATAGTGGAAGAGGGTTCCTTTTGTCCACACCCTCCCCAGCATTTGTTGTTTGTAGATTTTCTGACGATGCCCATTCTAACAGGTGTGAGGGGATACCTCATTGTAGTTTTGACTTGCATTTCTCTAATAATTAGTGATGTTGAGCAGCTTTTCATGTGCATCTTGGCCATCTCTGTGTCTTCTTTGAAGAAATGTCTATTTAGACCTTCTACCCATTTTTGTATTGGGTTGTTTGTTTTTTTAATATTAAGCTGCATGAGCTGTTTATATATATTGGAGATTAAACCTTTGTCCATTGATTCGTTTGCAAATATTTCCTCCCATTCTGAGGGTTGCCTTTTTCCATTCCCATTTTGTAACAAAAACAATAAAAAGAAGCAGAACACAAACGTGCGTAAAATATGCCTCTTGAAACTGTCGTTTTGAAATATGGACGTCTTTTGAATGTTTTGGTCGATATACGACCCCAGGATTTGTTTTAAGGGCAGGTGTCATTTACAGGCCTGCAATTATTTTGAATATCAACTGACCATTAGCGCTGGGATTAAAGCTGCTGTTGTGTGAAACGGCCACAAGGTGGCAGCAGTTCTCCTTTACCAAATCTGGTTACTAGGGCAACAGAGCCTCAATGGAAGTCGTGTTGTAGGTTGTAATTTAGAATGGAACGTGCCAGGAAAAAGCCCCTTAAGTTTGTCTCACTACTTCTTGTTCGTTTTTTAAATTTAATTTTTATTTTTTATCACAGCAAGTTTGATTACAATGTTTGGCTTGTTGTAGGTGTGCAAGATGTGGTTCTTTCACACATATACATATATCTGTTCTTGCTGGGATCCTTTTCCCATGTACGTTATGACAGAATGTTGAGTAGTCCTCTCTTGGTATTCCGTAGGTGTTTGGTGATTATATATTTCACCTGTGTTGGTATATGCCTGTTAACCCCAATATCCTAATGTATCCAATCCTCACACCTTTCCATTGGTGAACCATAAGTTTGTTTAATGAATCTGTGATTGCCCTTCTCTGTGGAAATATCTTCACTGGTATCAATGTTTCGGTAACACCTCTAAGTGATATCATACGATATGTGTCTTTCTCTTTCTGACTTACTACAAGTCACGTGATTACCTCTAGACTCATCTACGGTGCTGCAAATGGCATTGTGTCCTTTCTTTCCTTGGCTAATATTCTGTCTGTACATGTACCAGTTCTTCTTTGTCCACTCATCTGTTGATGGAGTTTTCGGTTGCTTCCATGTCATGGCTATTGTAATGCTGCGGCAATGCACATTTGCCTGCCTGTGTCTTTCCAATTCTGTCTTCTTAGGTTATAGGCCCAGGAGTGGGCCTGCTGGATCATATGGTAGCAAAATGTTTACCTTGTAGAGGCACCTCCATTCTGTTCTCATTAGTGGCTCTTACCAGGTTACGTCCCACTTAAAGTTGACTTTATGCTATTCTCCACAACATTTCCAGCATTTATTGTTTGTAGTATTTTTGCTGATGTTTATTCTGACTAGTGTGAGCTGATACCACTTTGTGGTTGGATTTGCATGCGTCTCATAATCCCTTGAAATTGAGCTTTCTGGCATGTCCTTTTTTTCTTCAAACTGTGAGTACGGCTTACCTCTTCAAATTGTTTTCGTGAAGTATGTGTGACATTTAGAAATACTTTGGCCATTACCTCCCTCAAGACATTTTGAGGGCAGGTTTCATTCACAGCCCTCCAGTACTGGTGCATATGAAGTGGCCCTTAGCAGAGGTTTTAAAGCTGCTGTTGCAGGTAATGGCCAGAGGGCGGCAGCATTTCTGCTTTTCCCAATCTGGTAACTAGGGAAACAGACCATCCTGGCAGTGGTGTTCCTCGGTTTTATATTAGGGTGGAATGTGCCCCCAAAAGCTGATGTCTCCTTACTTATGTTTGTTTTATAAATTGAATTTATATATTTTTTAAATTGGAGTCATATTCCATTGTGTACATGGACCACTTCTTCTTTGTGCATTCCTCTGTTGATGGACATTTCCGTAGCTTCCAAGTGTTGGCTATGGTAAATATTGCTGGAGTGCAGGATTGCCAGCCTGTGTCTTTTTTTTTTTTTTTTTTTTTTGCGGTACGTGGGCCTCTCACTGCCGTGGACCCTCCCATTGCAGAGCACAGGCTCCGGACGCGCAGGCCCAGCAGGCATAGCTCACGGGACCAGCCGCTACGTGGCACGTGGGATCTTCCCAAACCGGGGCATGAACCCGTGTCCCCTGCATTGGCAGGCGGACTCTCAACCACTGCGCCACCAGTGAAGCCCAGCCTGTGTCTTTTTGATTCTCATCCCCTCAGGTGATAGGCCCCGCAGTGGGTATGTTTGATTGAATCGTAGCTCAGTATTTACCTTTACAAGGCACCTCATTTTTGTTTTCATTACTGGCTCTTACCATGTCCCACGTTGAACCAAGGGTAGGCATTTCTCCAAAACCCCTTCAGCATTTATTGTTTGCAGAATTTCTGCTGATGGCCATTCTGACTGGTGTGAGCTGATAGGTTTTTGTAATTTGGATTTGCATATCTTTAATTACTCCTAATGTTGAGCATTTTTCCATGCCTTTTAAATTTCTCGTACAGAAAAACGGAGAGTACAATTAACCTCTTGAAATTGTCTTCTTGGATGGTTGCCCTCTTTTGAATTGTTTGGTCAATTTTCGACCCCAGGATTGTTTTTGAGGGCAGGTGTCATTCACAGGCCTGCAGTGAGTGTGAATATTTAGTGACCATTAGCACTGGGTTTAAAGCTGCTGTTGTGGGAAATGGCCACAAGGCGGCAGCATTTCTCCATTCCCAAATCTGGTTGCTAGGGCAGCAGAGCCTTTCTGGGACCAATGGAATACAGAAGAAGGCATCATTGAAGTCTAATACAGAATACCATGTCCTGGTGGATGGTAGAATGACCAGCAGGGTGTAGGAATTAGGAACTACTGGATGTATATCCTCGGTGGCTTCACTGAGTGTCCTGACATCCTTTACCAGGTCCCCAGCAGCCCACGGGGCTCTCGTGGTCAGGGCAACGCCAGGTTATGGAACTCACCTGTGCAACGACCCATCAGCCCACGGGGCTCTCATGGTCACGCCACTCCAAGGTTATGGAGCTCACCTGTGCAACTACCCAGCAGCCCATGGGGTCTCGTGATCAGGCCCCTCCCAGGATATGGAGCTCCCCTGAGCAGATACCACGGCAGGGCTGGGCACACAGGAACCGTGCACATAGCCCTCATTGCAGAGTACCCGAGATCGCCTGTCACTCAGAGCTGACACAGAGCACCTCAGAGCAGGTCTTGATCTAACAAACAGCAGCTCCGACAGGTCTGTGACCCTGGGCATCACTCTGTGCGGCCTCCCTCTGCCTGGTCTTCCAGAGACTTCCACTGCAGCCGGGGCACCAGGCCCCTGTCTCCAACCATCACCCATCCTCTCCCTGACTCCTGGGTTCCTCTCATTAGGAGAGGGTCTTCTTGAAGTTGTCTCCCACTCATGGGCCAGATAAAATGATTAGAAAACAAGCCGGAGCTGCAGTCCCTTATCTATCCTGACTCTCAGGAGCCCACACCTGTTCCTTGGACCTGGCCGGTTCAGCGAGGTCCATTTTCCGCGAGGTGAGCCCCTGAGGGGTGAGGATTGGCTGACGTGGGCAGCCTGACCCTGCTGGCCAGCCCTCCCCAGGTGTTCCTGTGTTGAGGTCAATATGAACACCACTCCAGGCAGCAAGAGCCCCTGCAGCTGTGCCTGACGCCATATTCTCTGCCCCATGAGCAGTCTCGGGCTGTGCTGGTGGGAAGGAGCGAGGGGCCACGGCTTTGTGGGTGGCCCGGTGTGATTGGGGCTCTGCTGGACTTTCTGCAGGAGTTGCCAGGATGCCACCTGCTAAAGAAGAGGATGTGTCACCCATACCTTCCGCTGGAATTTCTCCCCGGGCAGAGGTGAGGAAGGAAAAAAGCAGTGGGGGCCGGGACAGGAGGTGTATCTCAGGCAGGGAAATGGAAAGCTTCCAGAAGAGCGCCCGGGGCCAGGACCATCCTGGCTGGCCTGCAGGCACCAAGTCGGCCTGCGTGCTGTCGCTGGTGAGGCTCCACGGCCCTTCCTCTAGGCTTTCAAGTCCTTGTACGTATTCAGGTGTTTTACCTGGGAAGGGTGGGAACAGTTCAGCAGCAGCTGGCCTGAGGCTCAGCTCACGTTTACTCACAGACGCCTCGGCACGGTCCCCCAGCTTTGCAATGAGGACGCTCCTTGCGGGGGGGCTACTGGCTGCATTGGAGATGATTCCTCACCTCTGACCAACTTCAGAACTGTTTACCACTGGACCAAGTGCCCTGATAGGGTTTTCCTCTGTATAACTGGTGGGTCCTGTTTTTTTTTCTTTTTTGCTTCATGGTAGATTGTATTCCTCTTTTATGTATTTATAGATATAAGCATGGAAATAATTCATTCCTATAAATACATCTGTGTGAAGGGAAGAACTTTCTTGTTTTATTTTAAAAATTTATTTATTTTAAAAATTTTTGAAATTTTATTTTATTTATTTATTTATACAACAGGTTATTATTAGTTATCTATTTCATACATATACATGTATACAGGTCAATCCCAATCTCCCAAGTCATCCCACCACCACCACACCATGGCTTCCCCCCCTTGGTGTCCATACGTTTGTTCTCTACCTCTGTGTCTCTATTTCTGCCCTGCAAACCGGTTCATCTGTACCATTTTTCTAGCTTCCACATATATGCATTAATATACAATATTTGTTTTTCTCTTTCTGATTTACTTCACTCTGTTCGACAGTCTCTAGATCCATCGACATCTCTACAAATGACCCAGTTTCATTCCTTTGTATGGCTGAGTAATATTCCATTTTATATATGTACCACATCTTTATCCATTCGTCTGTCTGTGGGCATTTAGGTTGCTTCCATTACCTGGCTATTGTAAATAGTGCTGCAGTGAACAATGTGGTGACTATGTCTTTTTGACTTATGGTTTTCTCTGGGTATATGCCCAGAAGTGGGATTGCTGGATCATGTGTTAATTCTATTTTTAGTTTTTTAAGGAACCACCATACTGTTCTCCATAGTGACTGTATCAATTTACATTCCCACCAATAGTGGAAGAGGGTTCCTTTTGTCCACACCCTCCCCAGCATTTGTTGTTTGTAGATTTTCTGACGATGCCCATTCTAACAGGTGTGAGGGGATACCTCATTGTAGTTTTGACTTGCATTTCTCTAATAATTAGTGATGTTGAGCAGCTTTTCATGTGCATCTTGGCCATCTCTGTGTCTTCTTTGAAGAAATGTCTATTTAGATCTTCTACCCATTTTTGTATTGGGTTGTTTGTTTTTTGAATATTAAGCTGCATGAGCTGTTTATATATATTGGAGATTAAACCTTTGTCCATTGATTCGTTTGCAAATATTTCCTCCCATTCTGAGGGTTGCCTTTTTCCATTCCCATTTTGTAACAAAAACAATAAAAAGAAGCAGAACACAAACGTGCGTAAAATATGCCTCTTGAAACTGTCGTTTTGAAATATGGACGTCTTTTGAATGTTTTGGTCGATATACGACCCCAGGATTTGTTTTAAGGGCAGGTGTCATTTACAGGCCTGCAATTATTTTGAATATCAACTGACCATTAGCGCTGGGATTAAAGCTGCTGTTGTGTGAAACGGCCACAAGGTGGCAGCAGTTCTCCTTTACCAAATCTGGTTACTAGGGCAACAGAGCCTCAATGGAAGTCGTGTTGTAGGTTGTAATTTAGAATGGAACGTGCCAGGAAAAAGCCCCTTAAGTTTGTCTCACTACTTCTTGTTCGTTTTTTAAATTTAATTTTTATTTTTTATCACAGCAAGTTTGATTACAATGTTTGGCTTGTTGTAGGTGTGCAAGATGTGGTTCTTTCACACATATACATATATCTGTTCTTGCTGGGATCCTTTTCCCATGTACGTTATGACAGAATGTTGAGTAGTCCTCTCTTGGTATTCCGTAGGTGTTTGGTGATTATATATTTCACCTGTGTTGGTATATGCCTGTTAACCCCAATATCCTAATGTATCCAATCCTCACACCTTTCCATTGGTGAACCATAAGTTTGTTTAATGAATCTGTGATTGCCCTTCTCTGTGGAAATATCTTCACTGGTATCAATGTTTCGGTAACACCTCTAAGTGATATCATACGATATGTGTCTTTCTCTTTCTGACTTACTACAAGTCACGTGATTACCTCTAGACTCATCTACGGTGCTGCAAATGGCATTGTGTCCTTTCTTTCCTTGGCTAATATTCTGTCTGTACATGTACCAGTTCTTCTTTGTCCACTCATCTGTTGATGGAGTTTTCGGTTGCTTCCATGTCATGGCTATTGTAATGCTGCGGCAATGCACATTTGCCTGCCTGTGTCTTTCCAATTCTGTCTTCTTAGGTTATAGGCCCAGGAGTGGGCCTGCTGGATCATATGGTAGCAAAATGTTTACCTTGTAGAGGCACCTCCATTCTGTTCTCATTAGTGGCTCTTACCAGGTTACGTCCCACTTAAAGTTGACTTTATGCTATTCTCCACAACATTTCCAGCATTTATTGTTTGTAGTATTTTTGCTGATGTTTATTCTGACTAGTGTGAGCTGATACCACTTTGTGGTTGGATTTGCATGCGTCTCATAATCCCTTGAAATTGAGCTTTCTGGCATGTCCTTTTTTTCTTCAAACTGTGAGTACGGCTTACCTCTTCAAATTGTTTTCGTGAAGTATGTGTGACATTTAGAAATACTTTGGCCATTACCTCCCTCAAGACATTTTGAGGGCAGGTTTCATTCACAGCCCTCCAGTACTGGTGCATATGAAGTGGCCCTTAGCAGAGGTTTTAAAGCTGCTGTTGCAGGTAATGGCCAGAGGGCGGCAGCATTTCTGCTTTTCCCAATCCGGTAACTAGGGAAACAGACCATCCTGGCAGTGGTGTTCCTCGGTTTTATATTAGGGTGGAATGTGCCCCCAAAAGCTGATGTCTCCTTACTTATGTTTGCTTTATAAATTGAATTTATATATTTTTTAAATTGGAGTCATATTCCATTGTGTACATGGACCACTTCTTCTTTGTGCATTCCTCTGTTGATGGACATTTTCGTAGCTTCCAAGTGTTGGCTATGGTAAATATTGCTGGAGTGCAGGATTGCCAGCCTGTGTCTTTTTTTTTTTTTTTTGCGGTACGTGGGCCTCTCACTGCCGTGGACCCTCCCATTGCAGAGCACAGGCTCCGGACGCGCAGGCCCAGCAGGCATAGTTCACGGGACCAGCCGCTACGTGGCACGTGGGATCTTCCCAAACCGGGGCATGAACCCGTGTCCCCTGCATTGGCAGGCGGACTCTCAACCACTGCGCCACCAGTGAAGCCCAGCCTGTGTCTTTTTGATTCTCATCCCCTCAGGTGAAAGGCCCCGCAGTGGGTATGTTTGATTGAATCGTAGCTCAGTATTTACCTTTACAAGGCACCTCATTTTTGTTTTCATTACTGGCTCTTACCATGTCCCACGTTGAACCAAGGGTAGGCATTTCTCCAAAACCCCTTCAGCATTTATTGTTTGCAGAATTTCTGCTGATGGCCATTCTGACTGGTGTGAGCTGATAGGTTTTTGTAATTTGGATTTGCATATCTTTAATTACTCCTAATGTTGAGCATTTTTCCATGCCTTTTAAATTTCTCGTACAGAAAAACGGAGAGTACAATTAACCTCTTGAAATTGTCTTCTTGGATGGTTGCCCTCTTTTGAATTGTTTGGTCAATTTTCGACCCCAGGATTGTTTTTGAGGGCAGGTGTCATTCACAGGCCTGCAGTGAGTGTGAATATTTAGTGACCATTAGCACTGGGTTTAAAGCTGCTGTTGTGGGAAATGGCCACAAGGCGGCAGCATTTCTCCATTCCCAAATCTGGTTACTAGGGCAGCAGAGCCTTTCTGGGACCGATGGAATACAGAAGAAGGCATCATTGAAGTCTAATACAGAATACCATGTCCTGGTGGATGGTAGAATGACCAGCAGGGTGTAGGAATTAGGAACTACTGGATGTATATCCTCGGTGGCTTCACTGAGTGTCCTGACATCCTTTACCAGGTCCCCAGCAGCCCACGGGGCTCTCGTGGTCAGGGCAACGCCAGGTTATGGAACTCACCTGTGCAACGACCCATCAGCCCACGGGGCTCTCATGGTCACGCCACTCCAAGGTTATGGAGCTCACCTGTGCAACTACCCAGCAGCCCATGGGGTCTCGTGATCAGGCCCCTCCCAGGATATGGAGCTCCCCTGAGCAGATAGCACGGCAGGGCTGGGCACACAGGAACCGTGCACATAGCCCTCATTGCAGAGTACCCGAGATCGCCTGTCACTCAGAGCTGACACAGAGCACCTCAGAGCAGGTCTTGATCTAACAAACAGCAGCTCCGACAGGTCTGTGACCCTGGGCATCACTCTGTGCGGCCTCCCTCTGCCTGGTCTTCCAGAGACTTCCACTGCAGCCGGGGCACCAGGCCCCTGTCTCCAACCATCACCCATCCTCTCCCTGACTCCTGGGTTCCTCTCATTAGGAGAGGGTCTTCTTGAAGTTGTCTCCCACTCATGGGCCAGATAAAATGATTAGAAAACAAGCCGGAGCTGCAGTCCCTTATCTATCCTGACTCTCAGGAGCCCACACCTGTTCCTTGGACCTGGCCGGTTCAGCGAGGTCCATTTTCCGCGAGGTGAGCCCCTGAGGGGTGAGGATTGGCTGACGTGGGCAGCCTGACCCTGCTGGCCAGCCCTCCCCAGGTGTTCCTGTGTTGAGGTCAATATGAACACCACTCCAGGCAGCAAGAGCCCCTGCAGCTGTGCCTGACGCCATATTCTCTGCCCCATGAGCAGTCTCGGGCTGTGCTGGTGGGAAGGAGCGAGGGGCCACGGCTTTGTGGGTGGCCCGGTGTGATTGGGGCTCTGCTGGACTTCCTGCAGGAGTTGCCAGGATGCCACCTGCTAAAGAAGAGGATGTGTCACCCATACCTTCCGCTGGAATTTCTCCCCGGGCAGAGGTGAGGAAGGAAAAAAGCAGTGGGGGCCGGGACAGGAGGTGTATCTCAGGCAGGGAAATGGAAAGCTTCCAGAAGAGCGCCCGGGGCCAGGACCATCCTGGCTGGCCTGCAGGCACCAAGTCGGCCTGCGTGCTGTCGCTGGTGAGGCTCCACGGCCCTTCCTCTAGGCTTTCAAGTCCTTGTACGTATTCAGGTGTTTTACCTGGGAAGGGTGGGAACAGTTCAGCAGCAGCTGGCCTGAGGCTCAGCTCACGTTTACTCACAGACGCCTCGGCACGGTCCCCCAGCTTTGCAATGAGGACGCTCCTTGCGGGGGGGCTACTGGCTGCATTGGAGATGATTCCCCACCTCTGACCAACTTCAGAACTGTTTACCACTGGACCAAGTGCCCTGATAGGGTTTTCCTCTGTATAACTGGTGGGTCCTGTTTTTTTTTTCTTTTTTGCTTCATGGTAGATTGTATTCCTCTTTTATGTATTTATAGATATAAGCATGGAAATAATTCATTCCTATAAATACATCTGTGTGAAGGGAAGAACTTTCTTGTTTTATTTTAAAAATTTATTTATTTAAAAAATTTTTGAGGGCCTCCCTGTTGGCGCAGTGGTTGAGAGTCCGCCTGCTGATGCAGGGGATACGGGTTCGTGCCCCGGTCTGGGAGGATCCCATATGCCGCGGAGCGGCTGGGCCCGTGAGCCATGGCCGCTGGGCCTGCGCATCCGGAGCCTGTGCTCCGCAACGGGAGAGGCCGCAACAGTGAGAGGCCCACATACCGCAAAAAGAAAAAAGAAAAAAAAAATTTTTTTTTGAAATTTAATTTTATTTATTTATTTATACAACAGGTTATTATTAGTTATCTATTTCATACATATACATGTATACAGGTCAATCCCAATCTCCCAAGTCATCCCACCACCACCACACCATGGCTTCCCCCCCTTGGTGTCCATACGTTTGTTCTCTACCTCTGTGTCTCTATTTCTGCCCTGCAAACCGGTTCATCTGTACCATTTTTCTAGCTTCCACATATATGCATTAATATACAATATTTGTTTTTCTCTTTCTGATTTACTTCACTCTGTTCGACAGTCTCTAGATCCATCGACATCTCTACAAATGACCCAGTTTCATTCCTTTGTATGGCTGAGTAATATTCCATTTTATATATGTACCACATCTTTATCCATTCGTCTGTCTGTGGGCATTTAGGTTGCTTCCATTACCTGGCTATTGTAAATAGTGCTGCAGTGAACAATGTGGTGACTATGTCTTTTTGACTTATGGTTTTCTCTGGGTATATGCCCAGAAGTGGGATTGCTGGATCATGTGTTAATTCTATTTTTAGTTTTTTAAGGAACCACCATACTGTTCTCCATAGTGACTGTATCAATTTACATTCCCACCAATAGTGGAAGAGGGTTCCTTTTGTCCACACCCTCCCCAGCATTTGTTGTTTGTAGATTTTCTGACGATGCCCATTCTAACAGGTGTGAGGGGATACCTCATTGTAGTTTTGACTTGCATTTCTCTAATAATTAGTGATGTTGAGCAGCTTTTCATGTGCATCTTGGCCATCTCTGTGTCTTCTTTGAAGAAATGTCTATTTAGATCTTCTACCCATTTTTGTATTGGGTTGTTTGTTTTTTGAATATTAAGCTGCATGAGCTGTTTATATATATTGGAGATTAAACCTTTGTCCATTGATTCGTTTGCAAATATTTCCTCCCATTCTGAGGGTTGCCTTTTTCCATTCCCATTTTGTAACAAAAACAATAAAAAGAAGCAGAACACAAACGTGCGTAAAATATGCCTCTTGAAACTGTCGTTTTGAAATATGGACGTCTTTTGAATGTTTTGGTCGATATACGACCCCAGGATTTGTTTTAAGGGCAGGTGTCATTTACAGGCCTGCAATTATTTTGAATATCAACTGACCATTAGCGCTGGGATTAAAGCTGCTGTTGTGTGAAACGGCCACAAGGTGGCAGCAGTTCTCCTTTACCAAATCTGGTTACTAGGGCAACAGAGCCTCAATGGAAGTCGTGTTGTAGGTTGTAATTTAGAATGGAACGTGCCAGGAAAAAGCCCCTTAAGTTTGTCTCACTACTTCTTGTTCGTTTTTTAAATTTAATTTTTATTTTTTATCACAGCAAGTTTGATTACAATGTTTGGCTTGTTGTAGGTGTGCAAGATGTGGTTCTTTCACACATATACATATATCTGTTCTTGCTGGGATCCTTTTCCCATGTACGTTATGACAGAATGTTGAGTAGTCCTCTCTTGGTATTCCGTAGGTGTTTGGTGATTATATATTTCACCTGTGTTGGTATATGCCTGTTAACCCCAATATCCTAATGTATCCAATCCTCACACCTTTCCATTGGTGAACCATAAGTTTGTTTAATGAATCTGTGATTGCCCTTCTCTGTGGAAATATCTTCACTGGTATCAATGTTTCGGTAACACCTCTAAGTGATATCATACGATATGTGTCTTTCTCTTTCTGACTTACTACAAGTCACGTGATTACCTCTAGACTCATCTACGGTGCTGCAAATGGCATTGTGTCCTTTCTTTC
Source organism: Mesoplodon bidens (assembly GCF_964165515.1). Classification (NCBI taxonomy): domain Eukaryota; kingdom Metazoa; phylum Chordata; class Mammalia; order Artiodactyla; family Ziphiidae; genus Mesoplodon; species Mesoplodon bidens. Next base: position 15,306 of record NW_027671731.1, on the reverse strand, counting down.
CTTGGCTAATATTCTGTCTGTACATGTACCAGTTCTTCTTTGTCCACTCATCTGTTGATGGAGTTTTCGGTTGCTTCCATGTCATGGCTATTGTAATGCTGCGGCAATGCACATTTGCCTGCCTGTGTCTTTCCAATTCTGTCTTCTTAGGTTATAGGCCCAGGAGTGGGCCTGCTGGATCATATGGTAGCAAAATGTTTACCTTGTAGAGGCACCTCCATTCTGTTCTCATTAGTGGCTCTTACCAGGTTACGTCCCACTTAAAGTTGAATTTATGCTATTCTCCACAACATTTCCAGCATTTATTGTTTGTAGTATTTTTGCTGATGTTTATTCTGACTAGTGTGAGCTGATACCACTTTGTGGTTGGATTTGCATGCGTCTCATAATCCCTTGAAATTGAGCTTTCTGGCATGTCCTTTTTTTCTTCAAACTGTGAGTACGGCTTACCTCTTCAAATTGTTTTCGTGAAGTATGTGTGACATTTAGAAATACTTTGGCCATTACCTCCCTCAAGACATTTTGAGGGCAGGTTTCATTCACAGCCCTCCAGTACTGGTGCATATGAAGTGGCCCTTAGCAGAGGTTTTAAAGCTGCTGTTGCAGGTAATGGCCAGAGGGCGGCAGCATTTCTGCTTTTCCCAATCCGGTAACTAGGGAAACAGACCATCCTGGCAGTGGTGTTCCTCGGTTTTATATTAGGGTGGAATGTGCCCCCAAAAGCTGATGTCTCCTTACTTATGTTTGCTTTATAAATTGAATTTATATATTTTTTAAATTGGAGTCATATTCCATTGTGTACATGGACCACTTCTTCTTTGTGCATTCCTCTGTTGATGGACATTTTCGTAGCTTCCAAGTGTTGGCTATGGTAAATATTGCTGGAGTGCAGGATTGCCAGCCTGTGTCTTTTTTTTTTTTTTTTTTTGCGGTACGTGGGCCTCTCACTGCCGTGGACCCTCCCATTGCAGAGCACAGGCTCCGGACGCGCAGGCCCAGCAGGCATAGCTCACGGGACCAGCCGCTACGTGGCACGTGGGATCTTCCCAAACCGGGGCATGAACCCGTGTCCCCTGCATTGGCAGGCGGACTCTCAACCACTGCGCCACCAGTGAAGCCCAGCCTGTGTCTTTTTGATTCTCATCCCCTCAGGTGAAAGGCCCCGCAGTGGGTATGTTTGATTGAATCGTAGCTCAGTATTTACCTTTACAAGGCACCTCATTTTTGTTTTCATTACTGGCTCTTACCATGTCCCACGTTGAACCAAGGGTAGGCATTTCTCCAAAACCCCTTCAGCATTTATTGTTTGCAGAATTTCTGCTGATGGCCATTCTGACTGGTGTGAGCTGATAGGTTTTTGTAATTTGGATTTGCATATCTTTAATTACTCCTAATGTTGAGCATTTTTCCATGCCTTTTAAATTTCTCGTACAGAAAAACGGAGAGTACAATTAACCTCTTGAAATTGTCTTCTTGGATGGTTGCCCTCTTTTGAATTGTTTGGTCAATTTTCGACCCCAGGATTGTTTTTGAGGGCAGGTGTCATTCACAGGCCTGCAGTGAGTGTGAATATTTAGTGACCATTAGCACTGGGTTTAAAGCTGCTGTTGTGGGAAATGGCCACAAGGCGGCAGCATTTCTCCATTCCCAAATCTGGTTGCTAGGGCAGCAGAGCCTTTCTGGGACCGATGGAATACAGAAGAAGGCATCATTGAAGTCTAATACAGAATACCATGTCCTGGTGGATGGTAGAATGACCAGCAGGGTGTAGGAATTAGGAACTACTGGATGTATATCCTCGGTGGCTTCACTGAGTGTCCTGACATCCTTTACCAGGTCCCCAGCAGCCCACGGGGCTCTCGTGGTCAGGGCAACGCCAGGTTATGGAACTCACCTGTGCAACGACCCATCAGCCCACGGGGCTCTCATGGTCACGCCACTCCAAGGTTATGGAGCTCACCTGTGCAACTACCCAGCAGCCCATGGGGTCTCGTGATCAGGCCCCTCCCAGGATATGGAGCTCCCCTGAGCAGATACCACGGCAGGGCTGGGCACACAGGAACCGTGCACATAGCCCTCATTGCAGAGTACCCGAGATCGCCTGTCACTCAGAGCTGACACAGAGCACCTCAGAGCAGGTCTTGATCTAACAAACAGCAGCTCCGACAGGTCTGTGACCCTGGGCATCACTCTGTGCGGCCTCCCTCTGCCTGGTCTTCCAGAGACTTCCACTGCAGCCGGGGCACCAGGCCCCTGTCTCCAACCATCACCCATCCTCTCCCTGACTCCTGGGTTCCTCTCATTAGGAGAGGGTCTTCTTGAAGTTGTCTCCCACTCATGGGCCAGATAAAATGATTAGAAAACAAGCCGGAGCTGCAGTCCCTTATCTATCCTGACTCTCAGGAGCCCACACCTGTTCCTTGGACCTGGCCGGTTCAGCGAGGTCCATTTTCCGCGAGGTGAGCCCCTGAGGGGTGAGGATTGGCTGACGTGGGCAGCCTGACCCTGCTGGCCAGCCCTCCCCAGGTGTTCCTGTGTTGAGGTCAATATGAACACCACTCCAGGCAGCAAGAGCCCCTGCAGCTGTGCCTGACGCCATATTCTCTGCCCCATGAGCAGTCTCGGGCTGTGCTGGTGGGAAGGAGCGAGGGGCCACGGCTTTGTGGGTGGCCCGGTGTGATTGGGGCTCTGCTGGACTTCCTGCAGGAGTTGCCAGGATGCCACCTGCTAAAGAAGAGGATGTGTCACCCATACCTTCCGCTGGAATTTCTCCCCGGGCAGAGGTGAGGAAGGAAAAAAGCAGTGGGGGCCGGGACAGGAGGTGTATCTCAGGCAGGGAAATGGAAAGCTTCCAGAAGAGCGCCCGGGGCCAGGACCATCCTGGCTGGCCTGCAGGCACCAAGTCGGCCTGCGTGCTGTCGCTGGTGAGGCTCCACGGCCCTTCCTCTAGGCTTTCAAGTCCTTGTACGTATTCAGGTGTTTTACCTGGGAAGGGTGGGAACAGTTCAGCAGCAGCTGGCCTGAGGCTCAGCTCACGTTTACTCACAGACGCCTCGGCACGGTCCCCCAGCTTTGCAATGAGGACGCTCCTTGCGGGGGGGCTACTGGCTGCATTGGAGATGATTCCCCACCTCTGACCAACTTCAGAACTGTTTACCACTGGACCAAGTGCCCTGATAGGGTTTTCCTCTGTATAACTGGTGGGTCCTGTTTTTTTTTTCTTTTTTGCTTCATGGTAGATTGTATTCCTCTTTTATGTATTTATAGATATAAGCATGGAAATAATTCATTCCTATAAATACATCTGTGTGAAGGGAAGAACTTTCTTGTTTTATTTTAAAAATTTATTTATTTAAAAAATTTTTGAGGGCCTCCCTGTTGGCGCAGTGGTTGAGAGTCCGCCTGCTGATGCAGGGGATACGGGTTCGTGCCCCGGTCTGGGAGGATCCCATATGCCGCGGAGCGGCTGGGCCCGTGAGCCATGGCCGCTGGGCCTGCGCATCCGGAGCCTGTGCTCCGCAACGGGAGAGGCCGCAACAGTGAGAGGCCCACATACCGCAAAAAGAAAAAAGAAAAAAAAAATTTTTTTTTGAAATTTAATTTTATTTATTTATTTATACAACAGGTTATTATTAGTTATCTATTTCATACATATACATGTATACAGGTCAATCCCAATCTCCCAAGTCATCCCACCACCACCACACCATGGCTTCCCCCCCTTGGTGTCCATACGTTTGTTCTCTACCTCTGTGTCTCTATTTCTGCCCTGCAAACCGGTTCATCTGTACCATTTTTCTAGCTTCCACATATATGCATTAATATACAATATTTGTTTTTCTCTTTCTGATTTACTTCACTCTGTTCGACAGTCTCTAGATCCATCGACATCTCTACAAATGACCCAGTTTCATTCCTTTGTATGGCTGAGTAATATTCCATTTTATATATGTACCACATCTTTATCCATTCGTCTGTCTGTGGGCATTTAGGTTGCTTCCATTACCTGGCTATTGTAAATAGTGCTGCAGTGAACAATGTGGTGACTATGTCTTTTTGACTTATGGTTTTCTCTGGGTATATGCCCAGAAGTGGGATTGCTGGATCATGTGTTAATTCTATTTTTAGTTTTTTAAGGAACCACCATACTGTTCTCCATAGTGACTGTATCAATTTACATTCCCACCAATAGTGGAAGAGGGTTCCTTTTGTCCACACCCTCCCCAGCATTTGTTGTTTGTAGATTTTCTGACGATGCCCATTCTAACAGGTGTGAGGGGATACCTCATTGTAGTTTTGACTTGCATTTCTCTAATAATTAGTGATGTTGAGCAGCTTTTCATGTGCATCTTGGCCATCTCTGTGTCTTCTTTGAAGAAATGTCTATTTAGACCTTCTACCCATTTTTGTATTGGGTTGTTTGTTTTTTGAATATTAAGCTGCATGAGCTGTTTATATATATTGGAGATTAAACCTTTGTCCATTGATTCGTTTGCAAATATTTCCTCCCATTCTGAGGGTTGCCTTTTTCCATTCCCATTTTGTAACAAAAACAATAAAAAGAAGCAGAACACAAACGTGCGTAAAATATGCCTCTTGAAACTGTCGTTTTGAAATATGGACGTCTTTTGAATGTTTTGGTCGATATACGACCCCAGGATTTGTTTTAAGGGCAGGTGTCATTTACAGGCCTGCAATTATTTTGAATATCAACTGACCATTAGCGCTGGGATTAAAGCTGCTGTTGTGTGAAACGGCCACAAGGTGGCAGCAGTTCTCCTTTACCAAATCTGGTTACTAGGGCAACAGAGCCTCAATGGAAGTCGTGTTGTAGGTTGTAATTTAGAATGGAACGTGCCAGGAAAAAGCCCCTTAAGTTTGTCTCACTACTTCTTGTTCGTTTTTTAAATTTAATTTTTATTTTTTATCACAGCAAGTTTGATTACAATGTTTGGCTTGTTGTAGGTGTGCAAGATGTGGTTCTTTCACACATATACATATATCTGTTCTTGCTGGGATCCTTTTCCCATGTACGTTATGACAGAATGTTGAGTAGTCCTCTCTTGGTATTCCGTAGGTGTTTGGTGATTATATATTTCACCTGTGTTGGTATATGCCTGTTAACCCCAATATCCTAATGTATCCAATCCTCACACCTTTCCATTGGTGAACCATAAGTTTGTTTAATGAATCTGTGATTGCCCTTCTCTGTGGAAATATCTTCACTGGTATCAATGTTTCGGTAACACCTCTAAGTGATATCATACGATATGTGTCTTTCTCTTTCTGACTTACTACAAGTCACGTGATTACCTCTAGACTCATCTACGGTGCTGCAAATGGCATTGTGTCCTTTCTTTCCTTGGCTAATATTCTGTCTGTACATGTACCAGTTCTTCTTTGTCCACTCATCTGTTGATGGAGTTTTCGGTTGCTTCCATGTCATGGCTATTGTAATGCTGCGGCAATGCACATTTGCCTGCCTGTGTCTTTCCAATTCTGTCTTCTTAGGTTATAGGCCCAGGAGTGGGCCTGCTGGATCATATGGTAGCAAAATGTTTACCTTGTAGAGGCACCTCCATTCTGTTCTCATTAGTGGCTCTTACCAGGTTACGTCCCACTTAAAGTTGAATTTATGCTATTCTCCACAACATTTCCAGCATTTATTGTTTGTAGTATTTTTGCTGATGTTTATTCTGACTAGTGTGAGCTGATACCACTTTGTGGTTGGATTTGCATGCGTCTCATAATCCCTTGAAATTGAGCTTTCTGGCATGTCCTTTTTTTCTTCAAACTGTGAGTACGGCTTACCTCTTCAAATTGTTTTCGTGAAGTATGTGTGACATTTAGAAATACTTTGGCCATTACCTCCCTCAAGACATTTTGAGGGCAGGTTTCATTCACAGCCCTCCAGTACTGGTGCATATGAAGTGGCCCTTAGCAGAGGTTTTAAAGCTGCTGTTGCAGGTAATGGCCAGAGGGCGGCAGCATTTCTGCTTTTCCCAATCCGGTAACTAGGGAAACAGACCATCCTGGCAGTGGTGTTCCTCGGTTTTATATTAGGGTGGAATGTGCCCCCAAAAGCTGATGTCTCCTTACTTATGTTTGCTTTATAAATTGAATTTATATATTTTTTAAATTGGAGTCATATTCCATTGTGTACATGGACCACTTCTTCTTTGTGCATTCCTCTGTTGATGGACATTTTCGTAGCTTCCAAGTGTTGGCTATGGTAAATATTGCTGGAGTGCAGGATTGCCAGCCTGTGTCTTTTTTTTTTTTTTTTTGCGGTACGTGGGCCTCTCACTGCCGTGGACCCTCCCATTGCAGAGCACAGGCTCTGGACGCGCAGGCCCAGCAGGCATAGCTCACGGGACCAGCCGCTACGTGGCACGTGGGATCTTCCCAAACCGGGGCATGAACCCGTGTCCCCTGCATTGGCAGGCGGACTCTCAACCACTGCGCCACCAGTGAAGCCCAGCCTGTGTCTTTTTGATTCTCATCCCCTCAGGTGAAAGGCCCCGCAGTGGGTATGTTTGATTGAATCGTAGCTCAGTATTTACCTTTACAAGGCACCTCATTTTTGTTTTCATTACTGGCTCTTACCATGTCCCACGTTGAACCAAGGGTAGGCATTTCTCCAAAACCCCTTCAGCATTTATTGTTTGCAGAATTTCTGCTGATGGCCATTCTGACTGGTGTGAGCTGATAGGTTTTTGTAATTTGGATTGGCATATCTTTAATTACTCCTAATGTTGAGCATTTTTCCATGCCTTTTAAATTTCTCGTACAGAAAAACGGAGAGTACAATTAACCTCTTGAAATTGTCTTCTTGGATGGTTGCCCTCTTTTGAATTGTTTGGTCAATTTTCGACCCCAGGATTGTTTTTGAGGGCAGGTGTCATTCACAGGCCTGCAGTGAGTGTGAATATTTAGTGACCATTAGCACTGGGTTTAAAGCTGCTGTTGTGGGAAATGGCCACAAGGCGGCAGCATTTCTCCATTCCCAAATCTGGTTACTAGGGCAGCAGAGCCTTTCTGGGACCGATGGAATACAGAAGAAGGCATCATTGAAGTCTAATACAGAATACCATGTCCTGGTGGATGGTAGAATGACCAGCAGGGTGTAGGAATTAGGAACTACTGGATGTATATCCTCGGTGGCTTCACTGAGTGTCCTGACATCCTTTACCAGGTCCCCAGCAGCCCACGGGGCTCTCGTGGTCAGGGCAACGCCAGGTTATGGAACTCACCTGTGCAAGTACCCATCAGCCCACGGGGCTCTCATGGTCACGCCACTCCAAGGTTATGGAGCTCACCTGTGCAACTACCCAGCAGCCCATGGGGTCTTGTGATCAGGCCCCTCCCAGGATATGGAGCTCCCCTGAGCAGATAGCACGGCAGGGCTGGGCACACAGGAACCGTGCACATAGCCCTCATTGCAGAGTACCCGAGATCGCCTGTCACTCAGAGCTGACACAGAGCACCTCAGAGCAGGTCTTGATCTAACAAACAGCAGCTCCGACAGGTCTGTGACCCTGGGCATCACTCTGTGCGGCCTCCCTCTGCCTGGTCTTCCAGAGACTTCCACTGCAGCCGGGGCACCAGGCCCCTGTCTCCAACCATCACCCATCCTCTCCCTGACTCCTGGGTTCCTCTCATTAGGAGAGGGTCTTCTTGAAGTTGTCTCCCACTCATGGGCCAGATAAAATGATTAGAAAACAAGCCGGAGCTGCAGTCCCTTATCTATCCTGACTCTCAGGAGCCCACACCTGTTCCTTGGACCTGGCCGGTTCAGCGAGGTCCATTTTCCGCGAGGTGAGCCCCTGAGGGGTGAGGATTGGCTGACGTGGGCAGCCTGACCCTGCTGGCCAGCCCTCCCCAGGTGTTCCTGTGTTGAGGTCAATATGAACACCACTCCAGGCAGCAAGAGCCCCTGCAGCTGTGCCTGACGCCATATTCTCTGCCCCATGAGCAGTCTCGGGCTGTGCTGGTGGGAAGGAGCGAGGGGCCACGGCTTTGTGGGTGGCCCAGTGTGATTGGGGCTCTGCTGGACTTTCTGCAGGAGTTGCCAGGATGCCACCTGCTAAAGAAGAGGATGTGTCACCCATACCTTCCGCTGGAATTTCTCCCCGGGCAGAGGTGAGGAAGGAAAAAAGCAGTGGGGGCCGGGACAGGAGGTGTATCTCAGGCAGGGAAATGGAAAGCTTCCAGAAGAGCGCCCGGGGCCAGGACCATCCTGGCTGGCCTGCAGGCACCAAGTCGGCCTGCGTGCTGTCGCTGGTGAGGCTCCACGGCCCTTCCTCTAGGCTTTCAAGTCCTTGTACGTATTCAGGTGTTTTACCTGGGAAGGGTGGGAACAGTTCAGCAGCAGCTGGCCTGAGGCTCAGCTCACGTTTACTCACAGACGCCTCGGCACGGTCCCCCAGCTTTGCAATGAGGACGCTCCTTGCGGGGGGGCTACTGGCTGCATTGGAGATGATTCCCCACCTCTGACCAACTTCAGAACTGTTTACCACTGGACCAAGTGCCCTGATAGGGTTTTCCTCTGTATAACTGGTGGGTCCTGTTTTTTTTTTCTTTTTTGCTTCATGGTAGATTGTATTCCTCTTTTATGTATTTATAGATATAAGCATGGAAATAATTCATTCCTATAAATACATCTGTGTGAAGGGAAGAACTTTCTTGTTTTATTTTAAAAATTTATTTATTTAAAAAATTTTTGAGGGCCTCCCTGTTGGCGCAGTGGTTGAGAGTCTGCCTGCTGATGCAGGGGATACGGGTTCGTGCCCCGGTCTGGGAGGATCCCATATGCCGCGGAGCGGCTGGGCCCGTGAGCCATGGCCGCTGGGCCTGCGCATCCGGAGCCTGTGCTCCGCAACGGGAGAGGCCGCAACAGTGAGAGGCCCACATACCGCAAAAAGAAAAAAGAAAAAAAAATTTTTTTTGAAATTTAATTTTATTTATTTATTTATACAACAGGTTATTATTAGTTATCTATTTCATACATATACATGTATACAGGTCAATCCCAATCTCCCAAGTCATCCCACCACCACCACACCATGGCTTCCCCCCCTTGGTGTCCATACGTTTGTTCTCTACCTCTGTGTCTCTATTTCTGCCCTGCAAACCGGTTCATCTGTACCATTTTTCTAGCTTCCACATATATGCATTAATATACAATATTTGTTTTTCTCTTTCTGATTTACTTCACTCTGTTCGACAGTCTCTAGATCCATCGACATCTCTACAAATGACCCAGTTTCATTCCTTTGTATGGCTGAGTAATATTCCATTTTATATATGTACCACATCTTTATCCATTCGTCTGTCTGTGGGCATTTAGGTTGCTTCCATTACCTGACTATTGTAAATAGTGCTGCAGTGAACAATGTGGTGACTATGTCTTTTTGACTTATGGTTTTCTCTGGGTATATGCCCAGAAGTGGGATTGCTGGATCATGTGTTAATTCTATTTTTAGTTTTTTAAGGAACCACCATACTGTTCTCCATAGTGACTGTATCAATTTACATTCCCACCAATAGTGGAAGAGGGTTCCTTTTGTCCACACCCTCCCCAGCATTTGTTGTTTGTAGATTTTCTGACGATGCCCATTCTAACAGGTGTGAGGGGATACCTCATTGTAGTTTTGACTTGCATTTCTCTAATAATTAGTGATGTTGAGCAGCTTTTCATGTGCATCTTGGCCATCTCTGTGTCTTCTTTGAAGAAATGTCTATTTAGATCTTCTACCCATTTTTGTATTGGGTTGTTTGTTTTTTTAATATTAAGCTACATGAGCTGTTTATATATATTGGAGATTAAACCTTTGTCCATTGATTCGTTTGCAAATATTTCCTCCCATTCTGAGGGTTGCCTTTTTCCATTCCCATTTTGTAACAAAAACAATAAAAAGAAGCAGAACACAAACGTGCGTAAAATATGCCTCTTGAAACTGTCGTTTTGAAATATGGACGTCTTTTGAATGTTTTGGTCGATATACGACCCCAGGATTTGTTTTAAGGGCAGGTGTCATTTACAGGCCTGCAATTATTTTGAATATCAACTGACCATTAGCGCTGGGATTAAAGCTGCTGTTGTGTGAAACGGCCACAAGGTGGCAGCAGTTCTCCTTTACCAAATCTGGTTACTAGGGCAACAGAGCCTCAATGGAAGTCGTGTTGTAGGTTGTAATTTAGAATGGAACGTGCCAGGAAAAAGCCCCTTAAGTTTGTCTCACTACTTCTTGTTCGTTTTTTAAATTTAATTTTTATTTTTTATCACAGCAAGTTTGATTACAATGTTTGGCTTGTTGTAGGTGTGCAAGATGTGGTTCTTTCACACATATACATATATCTGTTCTTGCTGGGATCCTTTTCCCATGTACGTTATGACAGAATGTTGAGTAGTCCTCTCTTGGTATTCCGTAGGTGTTTGGTGATTATATATTTCACCTGTGTTGGTATATGCCTGTTAACCCCAATATCCTAATGTATCCAATCCTCACACCTTTCCATTGGTGAACCATAAGTTTGTTTAATGAATCTGTGATTGCCCTTCTCTGTGGAAATATCTTCACTGGTATCAATGTTTCGGTAACACCTCTAAGTGATATCATACGATATGTGTCTTTCTCTTTCTGACTTACTACAAGTCACGTGATTACCTCTAGACTCATCTACGGTGCTGCAAATGGCATTGTGTCCTTTCTTTCCTTGGCTAATATTCTGTCTGTACATGTACCAGTTCTTCTTTGTCCACTCATCTGTTGATGGAGTTTTCGGTTGCTTCCATGTCATGGCTATTGTAATGCTGCGGCAATGCACATTTGCCTGCCTGTGTCTTTCCAATTCTGTCTTCTTAGGTTATAGGCCCAGGAGTGGGCCTGCTGGATCATATGGTAGCAAAATGTTTACCTTGTAGAGGCACCTCCATTCTGTTCTCATTAGTGGCTCTTACCAGGTTACGTCCCACTTAAAGTTGAATTTATGCTATTCTCCACAACATTTCCAGCATTTATTGTTTGTAGTATTTTTGCTGATGTTTATTCTGACTAGTGTGAGCTGATACCACTTTGTGGTTGGATTTGCATGCGTCTCATAATCCCTTGAAATTGAGCTTTCTGGCATGTCCTTTTTTTCTTCAAACTGTGAGTACGGCTTACCTCTTCAAATTGTTTTCGTGAAGTATGTGTGACATTTAGAAATACTTTGGCCATTACCTCCCTCAAGACATTTTGAGGGCAGGTTTCATTCACAGCCCTCCAGTACTGGTGCATATGAAGTGGCCCTTAGCAGAGGTTTTAAAGCTGCTGTTGCAGGTAATGGCCAGAGGGCGGCAGCATTTCTGCTTTTCCCAATCTGGTAACTAGGGAAACAGACCATCCTGGCAGTGGTGTTCCTCGGTTTTATATTAGGGTGGAATGTGCCCCCAAAAGCTGATGTCTCCTTACTTATGTTTGTTTTATAAATTGAATTTATATATTTTTTAAATTGGAGTCATATTCCATTGTGTACATGGACCACTTCTTTGTGCATTCCTCTGTTGATGGACATTTCCGTAGCTTCCAAGTGTTGGCTATGGTAAATATTGCTGGAGTGCAGGATTGCCAGCCTGTGTCTTTTTTTTTTTTTTTTTTTGCGGTACGTGGGCCTCTCACTGCCGTGGACCCTCCCATTGCAGAGCACAGGCTCCGGACGCGCAGGCCCAGCAGGCATAGCTCACGGGACCAGCCGCTACGTGGCACGTGGGATCTTCCCAAACCGGGGCATGAACCCGTGTCCCCTGCATTGGCAGGCGGACTCTCAACCACTGCGCCACCAGTGAAGCCCAGCCTGTGTCTTTTTGATTCTCTTCCCCTCAGGTGATAGGCCCCGCAGTGGGTATGTTTGATTGAATCGTAGCTCAGTATTTACCTTTACAAGGCACCTCATTTTTGTTTTCATTACTGGCTCTTACCATGTCCCACGTTGAACCAAGGGTAGGCATTTCTCCAAAACCCCTTCAGCATTTATTGTTTGCAGAATTTCTGCTGATGGCCATTCTGACTGGTGTGAGCTGATAGGTTTTTGTAATTTGGATTTGCATATCTTTAATTACTCCTAATGTTGAGCATTTTTCCATGCCTTTTAAATTTCTCGTACAGAAAAACGGAGAGTACAATTAACCTCTTGAAATTGTCTTCTTGGATGGTTGCCCTCTTTTGAATTGTTTGGTCAATTTTCGACCCCAGGATTGTTTTTGAGGGCAGGTGTCATTCACAGGCCTGCAGTGAGTGTGAATATTTAGTGACCATTAGCACTGGGTTTAAAGCTGCTGTTGTGGGAAATGGCCACAAGGCGGCAGCATTTCTCCATTCCCAAATCTGGTTGCTAGGGCAGCAGAGCCTTTCTGGGACCAATGGAATACAGAAGAAGGCATCATTGAAGTCTAATACAGAATACCATGTCCTGGTGGATGGTAGAATGACCAGCAGGGTGTAGGAATTAGGAACTACTGGATGTATATCCTCGGTGGCTTCACTGAGTGTCCTGACATCCTTTACCAGGTCCCCAGCAGCCCACGGGGCTCTCGTGGTCAGGGCAACGCCAGGTTATGGAACTCACCTGTGCAACGACCCATCAGCCCACGGGGCTCTCATGGTCACGCCACTCCAAGGTTATGGAGCTCACCTGTGCAACTACCCAGCAGCCCATGGGGTCTCGTGATCAGGCCCCTCCCAGGATATGGAGCTCCCCTGAGCAGATACCACGGCAGGGCTGGGCACACAGGAACCGTGCACATAGCCCTCATTGCAGAGTACCCGAGATCGCCTGTCACTCAGAGCTGACACAGAGCACCTCAGAGCAGGTCTTGATCTAACAAACAGCAGCTCCGACAGGTCTGTGACCCTGGGCATCACTCTGTGCGGCCTCCCTCTGCCTGGTCTTCCAGAGACTTCCACTGCAGCCGGGGCACCAGGCCCCTGTCTCCAACCATCACCCATCCTCTCCCTGACTCCTGGGTTCCTCTCATTAGGAGAGGGTCTTCTTGAAGTTGTCTCCCACTCATGGGCCAGATAAAATGATTAGAAAACAAGCCGGAGCTGCAGTCCCTTATCTATCCTGACTCTCAGGAGCCCACACCTGTTCCTTGGACCTGGCCGGTTCAGCGAGGTCCATTTTCCGCGAGGTGAGCCCCTGAGGGGTGAGGATTGGCTGACGTGGGCAGCCTGACCCTGCTGGCCAGCCCTCCCCAGGTGTTCCTGTGTTGAGGTCAATATGAACACCACTCCAGGCAGCAAGAGCCCCTGCAGCTGTGCCTGACGCCATATTCTCTGCCCCATGAGCAGTCTCGGGCTGTGCTGGTGGGAAGGAGCGAGGGGCCACGGCTTTGTGGGTGGCCCGGTGTGATTGGGGCTCTGCTGGACTTTCTGCAGGAGTTGCCAGGATGCCACCTGCTAAAGAAGAGGATGTGTCACCCATACCTTCCGCTGGAATTTCTCCCCGGGCAGAGGTGAGGAAGGAAAAAAGCAGTGGGGGCCGGGACAGGAGGTGTATCTCAGGCAGGGAAATGGAAAGCTTCCAGAAGAGCGCCCGGGGCCAGGACCATCCTGGCTGGCCTGCAGGCACCAAGTCGGCCTGCGTGCTGTCGCTGGTGAGGCTCCACGGCCCTTCCTCTAGGCTTTCAAGTCCTTGTACGTATTCAGGTGTTTTACCTGGGAAGGGTGGGAACAGTTCAGCAGCAGCTGGCCTGAGGCTCAGCTCACGTTTACTCACAGACGCCTCGGCACGGTCCCCCAGCTTTGCAATGAGGACGCTCCTTGCGGGGGGGCTACTGGCTGCATTGGAGATGATTCCTCACCTCTGACCAACTTCAGAACTGTTTACCACTGGACCAAGTGCCCTGATAGGGTTTTCCTCTGTATAACTGGTGGGTCCTGTTTTTTTTTCTTTTTTGCTTCATGGTAGATTGTATTCCTCTTTTATGTATTTATAGATATAAGCATGGAAATAATTCATTCCTATAAATACATCTGTGTGAAGGGAAGAACTTTCTTGTTTTATTTTAAAAATTTTTGAAATTTAATTTTATTTATTTATTTATACAACAGGTTATTATTAGTTATGTATTTCATACATATACATGTATACAGGTCAATCCCAATCTCCCAAGTCATCCCACCACCACCACACCATGGCTTCCCCCCCTTGGTGTCCATACGTTTGTTCTCTACCTCTGTGTCTCTATTTCTGCCCTGCAAACCGGTTCATCTGTACCATTTTTCTAGCTTCCACATATATGCATTAATATACAATATTTGTTTTTCTCTTTCTGATTTACTTCACTCTGTTCGACAGTCTCTAGATCCATCGACATCTCTACAAATGACCCAGTTTCATTCCTTTGTATGGCTGAGTAATATTCCATTTTATATATGTACCACATCTTTATCCATTCGTCTGTCTGTGGGCATTTAGGTTGCTTCCATTACCTGGCTATTGTAAATAGTGCTGCAGTGAACAATGTGGTGACTATGTCTTTTTGACTTATGGTTTTCTCTGGGTATATGCCCAGAAGTGGGATTGCTGGATCATGTGTTAATTCTATTTTTAGTTTTTTAAGGAACCACCATACTGTTCTCCATAGTGACTGTATCAATTTACATTCCCACCAATAGTGGAAGAGGGTTCCTTTTGTCCACACCCTCCCCAGCATTTGTTGTTTGTAGATTTTCTGACGATGCCCATTCTAACAGGTGTGAGGGGATACCTCATTGTAGTTTTGACTTGCATTTCTCTAATAATTAGTGATTATGAGCAGCTTTTCATGTGCATCTTGGCCATCTCTGTGTCTTCTTTGAAGAAATGTCTATTTAGATCTTCTACCCATTTTTGTATTGGGTTGTTTGTTTTTTTAATATTAAGCTGCATGAGCTGTTTATATATATTGGAGATTAAACCTTTGTCCATTGATTCGTTTGCAAATATTTCCTCCCATTCTGAGGGTTGCCTTTTTCCATTCCCATTTTGTAACAAAAACAATAAAAAGAAGCAGAACACAAACGTGCGTAAAATATGCCTCTTGAAACTGTCGTTTTGAAATATGGACGTCTTTTGAATGTTTTGGTCGATATACGACCCCAGGATTTGTTTTAAGGGCAGGTGTCATTTACAGGCCTGCAATTATTTTGAATATCAACTGACCATTAGCGCTGGGATTAAAGCTGCTGTTGTGTGAAACGGCCACAAGGTGGCAGCAGTTCTCCTTTACCAAATCTGGTTACTAGGGCAACAGAGCCTCAATGGAAGTCGTGTTGTAGG